>NW_027636817.1:0-7500 GCF_936440315.1 Barbus barbus | reverse complement strand
GTCTGGTTCCCCGAGGCGGGCAGAGGGGGTGCAGGAAAGAGGGTCCCTCTGGCCCAGCGTCTGGTTCCCCGAGGCGGGCAGAGAGGGGTGCCCACGGTGACCCCTCAGGCCGGAGTCGTGGTTCCCTAGGGCGGGCAGGCCGGCTCCCCTGGGGACCCTGGAAGTCCGAGGGCGAGGCGGCCAAAACCTAAGTCGATAAGGGGTGACCAGTGGTAAATCTCTCCCAGGGTGACCAGTGGCCCGGTTCTCTGGAGGGCGCGGGTTGGCTGAGTCAGTGACCCGGGCTTAAGTGTGGGATGCCCGGGTTCGCCTGGTGGTCGGGTGGGGGTCCCTCCTGGAGGTCTGAGGGGGGCCTCGGAGGAAAGGCGGCCGTGGAGGAGAGAGGTCAAGGCGGGCAGAGGGGGTGCAGGAGAGAGGGCCCCTCTGACCGATGGTCTGGTTCCCGAGGCGGGCAGAGGGGTGCAGGAGAGAGGGCTCCTCTGACCGATGGTCTGGTTCCCCGAGGCGGGCATAGGGGGTGCCCACGGTGACCCCCTCTGACCGATGGTCTGGTTCCCCGAGGCGGGCAGAGGGGGTGCAGGAGAGAGGGCCCCTCTGACCGATGGTCTGGTTCCCGAGGCGGGCAGAGGGGTGCAGGAGAGAGGGCTCCTCTGACCGATGGTCTGGTTCCCCGAGGCGGGCATAGGGGGTGCCCACGGTGACCCCCTCTGACCGATGGTCTGGTTCCCCGAGGCGGGCAGAGGGGGTGCAGGAGAGAGGGCCCCTCTGACCGATGGTCTGGTTCCCGAGGCGGGCAGAGGGGTGCAGGAGAGAGGGCTCCTCTGACCGATGGTCTGGTTCCCCGAGGCGGGCATAGGGGGTGCCCACGGTGACCCCCTCTGACCGATGGTCTGGTTCCCCGAGGCGGGCAGAGGGGGTGCAGGAGAGAGGGCCCCTCTGACCGATGGTCTGGTTCCCGAGGCGGGCAGAGGGGTTGCAGGAGAGAGGGTCCCTCTGACCGATGGTCTGGTTCCCCGAGGCGGGCAGAGGGGGTGCAGGAGAGAGGGTCCCTCTGGCCCAGCGTCTGGTTCCCCGAGGCGGGCAGAGGGGGAACCCACGGTGACCCCTCAGGCCGGAGTCGTGGTTCCCTAGGGCGGGGAGGCCGGCTCCCCTGGGGACCCTGGAAGTCCGAGGGCGAGGCGGCCAAAACCTAAGTCGATAAGGGGTGACCAGTGGTAAATCTCTCCCAGGGTGA
Source organism: Barbus barbus (assembly GCF_936440315.1). Classification (NCBI taxonomy): domain Eukaryota; kingdom Metazoa; phylum Chordata; class Actinopteri; order Cypriniformes; family Cyprinidae; genus Barbus; species Barbus barbus. Next base: position 6,266 of record NW_027636817.1, on the reverse strand, counting down.
CCAGTGGCCCGGTTCTCTGGAGGGCGCGGGTTGGCTAAGTCAGTGACCCGGGCTTAAGTGTGGGATGCCCGGGTTCGCCTGGTGGTCGGGTGGGGTCCCTGCTGGAGGTCTGAGGGGGACCTCGGAGGAAAGGCGGCCGTGGAGGAGAGAGGTCAAGGCGGGCAGAGGGGGTGAAGGAGAGAGGGCCCCCTCCGGCCCAGCGTCTGGTTCCCCGAGGCGGGCAGAGGGGGTGCAGGAGAGAGGGCCCCTCTGACCGATGGTCTGGTTCCCCGAGGCGGGCAGAGGGGGTGCCCACGGTGACCCCTCAGGCCGGAGTCGTGGTTCCCTAGGGCGGGGAGGCCGGCTCCCCTGGGGATCCTGGAAGTCCGAGGGCGAGGCGGCCAAAACCTAAGTCGATAAGGGGTGACCAGTGGTAAATCTCTCCCAGGGTGACCAGTGGCCCGGTTCTCTGGAGGGCGCGGGTTGGCTAAGTCAGTGACCCGGGCTTAAGTGTGGGATGCCCGGGTTCGCCTGGTGGTCGGGTGGGGTCCCTGCTGGAGGTCTGAGGGGGGCCTCGGAGGAAAGGCGGCCGTGGAGGAGAGAGGTCAAGGCGGGCAGAGGGGGTGCAGGAGAGAGGGCTCCTTTGGCCCAGCGTCTGGTTCCCCGAGGCGGGCAGAGGGGGTGCAGGAGAGAGGGCTCCTCTGGCCCAGCGTCTGGTTCCCCGAGGCGGGCAGAGGGGGTGAAGGAGAGAGGGCCCCTCTGGCCCAGCGTCTGGTTCCCCGAGGCGGGCAGAGGGGTTGCAGGAGAGAGGGTCCCTCTGACCGATGGTCTGGTTCCCCGAGGCGGGCAGAGGGGGTGCAGGAGAGAGGGTCCCTCTGGCCCAGCGTCTGGTTCCCCGAGGCGGGCAGAGGGGGTGCCCACGGTGACCCCCTCTGACCGATGGTCTGGTTCTCCGAGGCGGGCAGAGGGGTGCAGGAGAGAGGGTCCCTCTGGCCCAGCGTCTGGTTCCCCGAGGCGGGCAGAGAGGGGTGCCCACGGTGACCCCTCAGGCCGGAATCGTGGTTCCCTAGGGCGGGCAGGCCGGCTCCCCTGGGGACCCTGGAAGTCCGAGGGCGAGGCGGCCAAAACCTAAGTCGATAAGGGGTGACCAGTGGTAAATCTCTCCCAGGGTGACCAGTGGCCCGGTTCTCTGGAGGGCGCGGGTTGGCTAAGTCAGTGACCCGGGCTTAAGTGTGGGATGCCCGGGTTCGCCTGGTGATCGGGTGGGGTCCCTCCTGGAGGTCTGAGGGGGACCTCGGAGGAAAGGCGGCCGTGGAGGTGAGAGGTCAAGGCGGGCAGAGGGGGTGCAGGAGAGAGGGCCCCCTCTGGCCCAGCCTCTGGTTCCCTGAGGCGGGCAGAGGCGGTGCAGGACAGAGGGCCCCTCTGACCGATGGTCTGGTTCCCTGAGGCGGGCAGAGGGGGTGGAGGAGAGAGGGCCCCCTCCGGCCCAGCGTCTGGTTCCCCGAGTCGGGCAGAGGGGGTGCAGCAGAGAGGGCCCCCTCCGGCCCAGCGTCTGGTTCCCTGAGGGCGGTCAGAGGGGGTTTAGGAGAGTCGGCCCCTTCAGGCCGGAGCCGTGGTTCCCCGAGTCGGGCAGAGGGGGTGAGCGAGAGCGAGGAGGAGACGTTGGATTTTGGAGTTGGATTCTGGTGAGTTTCACCACTATTGGTGAAGTCGGAAGGCGAGGGGGTGCAGGAGGCTTGTATCTCCGGCCCCCGAGGGACCTCAGGCTCGGGGACGGCGGCGTCCGATAGGGCTCTCCCAGCTCTAATTTTACCCCGAGTTTGGTGGAGTTTGTCCCCTTCTAGGGTGAGTTATTCCCGGTCAAAGTTTCAACTTTGGAGGCCTGTATCTCCGGCCCCCGAGGGAGCTTAGGTTCAGGGACGGAGGCGTTGGATAGGGGTCTCCCAGCTCTAATTTTACCCCGAGTTTGGTGGAGTTTGTCCCCTTCTAGGGTGAGTTATTCCCGGTCAAAGTTTCAACTTTGGAGGCCTGTATCTCCGGCCCCCGAGGGAGCTTAGGTTCAGGGACGGTGGCGTTGGATAGGGGCCGTCGAGCTATTGAAACACCCCGAGTTTGGTGGAGTTTTTCCCCGCCTAGGGTGAGTTATTCCCGGTCAAAGTTTCAACTTTGGAGGCCTGTATCTCTGGCCCCCGAGGACCTCAGGCTCGGGGACGGTGGCGTTGGATAGGGGTCTCCCGGCTCTAATTTTACCCCGAGTTTGGTGGAGTTTGTCCCCTTCTAGGGTGAGTTATTCCCGGTCAAAGTTTCAACTTTGGAGGCCTGTATCTCCGGCCCCCGAAGGACCTTAGGTTCAGGGACGGCGGCGTTGGATAGGGGTCTCCCAGCTCTAATTTTACCCCGAGTTAGGTGGAGTTTGTCCCCTTCTAGGGTTAGTTATTCCCGGTCAAAGTTTCAACTTTGGGGGGCTCTATCTCCGGCCCCCGAGGGAGCTTAGGTTCAGGGACGGTGGCGTTGGATAGGGGTCTCCCAGCTCTAATTTTACCCCGAGTTTGGTGGAGTTTGTCCCCTTCTAGGGTTAGTTATTCCCGGTCAAAATTTCAACTTTGGGGGGCTCTATCTCCGGCCCCCGAGGGAGCTTAGGTTCAGGGACGGTGGCGTTGGATAGGGGTCTCCCAGCTCTAATTTTACCCCGAGTTTGGTGGAGTTTGTCCCCGCCTAGGGTGAGTTATTCCTGGTCAAAGTTTCAACTTTGGGGGGCTCTATCTCCGGCCCCCGAGGGAGCTTAGGTTCAGGGACGGTGGCGTTGGATAGGGGTCTCCCAGCTCTAATTTTACCCCGAGTTTGGTGGAGTTTGTCCCCTTCTAGGGTGAGTTATTCCCGGTCAAAGTTTCAAATTTGGAGGCCTGTATCTCCGGCCCCCGAAGGACCTTAGGTTCAGGGACGGCGGCGTTGGATAGGGGTCTCCCAGCTCTAATTTTACCCCGAGTTTGGTGGAGTTTGTCCCCTTCTAGGGTGAGTTATTCCCGGTCAAAGTTTCAACTTTGGAGGCCTGTATCTCTGGCCCCCGAGGACCTCAGGCTCGGGGACGGTGGCGTTGGATAGGGGTCTCCCAGCTCTAATTTTACCCCGAGTTTGGTGGAGTTTGTCCCCTTCTAGGGTGAGTTATTCCCGGTCAAAGTTTCAACTTTGGAGGCCTGTATCTCTGGCCCCCGAGGACCTCAGGCTCGGGGACGGTGGCGTTGGATAGGGGTCTCCCAGCTCTAATTTTACCCCGAGTTTGGTGGAGTTTGTCCCCGCCTAGGGTGAGTTATTCCCGGTCAAATTTTCAACTTTGGAGGCCTGTATCTCCGGCCCCCGAGGGACCTTAGGTTCAGGGACGGTGGCGTTGGATAGGGGTCTCCCATCTCTAATTTTACCCCGAGTTTGGTGGAGTTTGTCCCCGCCTAGGGTGAGTTATTCCCGGTCAAAGTTTCAACTTTGGAGGCCTGTATCTCTGGCCCCCGAGGACCTCAGGCTCGGGGACGGTGGCGTTGGATAGGGGTCTCCCAGCTCTAATTTTACCCCGAGTTTGGTGGAGTTTGTCCCCGCCTAGGGTGAGTTATTCCCGGTCAAAGTTTCAACTTTGGAGGCCTGTATCTCTGGCCCCCGAGGACCTCAGGCTCGGGGACGGTGGCGTTGGATAGGGGTCTCCCTGCTCTAATTTTACCCCGAGTTTGGTGGAGTTTGTCCCCGCCTAGGGTGAGTTATTCCCGGTCAAATTTTCAACTTTGGAGTCCTGTATCTCCGGCCCCCGAGGGACCTTAGGTTCAGGGACGGTGGCGTTGGATAGGGGTCTCCCATCTCTAATTTTACCCCGAGTTTGGTGGAGTTTGTCCCCTTCTAGGGTGAGTTATTCCCGGTCAAAGTTTCAACTTTGGAGGCCTGTATCTCCGGCCCCCGAAGGACCTTAGGTTCGGGGATGGCGGCGATGGATAGGGCTCTCCCAGCTCTAATTTTACCCCGAGTTTGGTGGAGTTTGTCCCCTTCTAGGGTGAGTTATTCCCGGTCAAAGTTTCAACTTTGGAGGCCTGTATCTCCGGCCCCCGAGGGACCTTAGGTTCAGGGACGGTGGCGTTGGATAGGAGCCGTCGAGCTGTTAAAACGCCCCGAGTTTGGTGGAGTTTGACCCCGCCTAGGGTGAGTTATTCCCGGTCAAAGTTTCAACTTTGGGGGGCTCTATCTCCGGCCCCCGAGGGACCTCGGGCTCGGGGACGGCGGCGTCGGAGCGGGGAGGACGAGCTCTGTCGCGATCCGTCGTCGTCTCATTTTCGGGCTCGGGTCGAACTTCCAGGCCCTTCGAGGTAGCTCGTCGTGCCCGGGACGGTGAGCTTTGGGCGGCCAGAAGGAGGTGGCTCGAGAGGGGTGGATGAAATAGGTTTTTCGCTCGTAACTCGGCGAGGCGGGGGTCCTCGGGGCCGAAACTCGGGGTGACGGTAGGGCTCTTCGGGCCCGTCCGAACGCGACCGGCCCCGAGTTCCGGGGCGCTCCGGTTCCGGAGTTACGGGGGTCTTTGTCCGAAACTTTGCGGGGCCGTAGCTCGGCCGCCCTCGGGGCTATCGACGCGGGCCAGGCGGCTTCCGATAGAGGGCGGGCGGGCCTATCGAACGAGCCCCGTCCCGTGGAGTTGGCCCGCGAGTAGGGTGAGTTATTCTCGGTCAAAGTTTCAACTTTGGAGGCCTGTATCTCTGGCCCCCGAGGGACCTCAGGCTCGGGGACGGTGGCGTTGGATAGGGGCCTCCCAGCTCTAATTTTACCCCGAGTTTGGTGGAGTTTGTCCCCGCCTAGGGTGAGTTATTCCCGGTCAAAGTTTCAACTTTGGAGGCCTGTATCTCCGGCCCCCGAGGGAGCTTAGGTTCAGGGACGGTGGCGTTGGATAGGGGTCGCCCAGCTCTAATTTTACCCCGAGTTTGGTGGAGTTTGTCCCCTTCTAGGGTGAGTTATTCCCGGTCAAATGTTCAAATTTGGAGGCCCGTATCTCCGGCCCCCGAGGGAGCTTAGGTTCAGGGACGGTGGCGTTGGATAGGGGCCGTCGAGCTGTTAAAACGCCCCGAGTTTGGTGGAGTTTTTCCCCGCCTAGGGTGAGTTATTCCCGGTCAAAGTTTCAACTTTGGGGGGCTCTATCTCCGGCCCCCGAGGGACCTCGGGCTCGGGGATGGTGGCGTCGGATAGGGGCCGTCGAGCTGTTAAAACGCCCCGAGTTTGGTGGAGTTTTTCCCCTCCTAGGGTGAGTTATTCCCGGTCAAAGTTTCAACTTTGGGGGGCTCTATCTCCGGCCCCCGAGGGACCTCGGGCTCGGGGACGGTGGCGTCGGATAGGGGCCGTCGAGCTGTTAAAACGCCCCGAGTTTGGTGTAGTTCCTCCCCGCCTAGGGTGAGTTATTCCCGGTCAAAGTTTCAACTTTGGGGGGCTCTATCTCCGGCCCCCGAGGGAACTCGGGCTCGGGGACGGTGGCGTCGGATAGGGGCCGTCGAGCTGTTAAAACGCCCCGAGTTTGGTGTAGTTCCTCCCCGCCTAGGGTGAGTTATTCCCGGTCAAAGTTTCAACTTTGGGGGGCTCTATCTCCGGCCCCCGAGGGACCTCGGGCTCGGGGACGGTGGCGTCGGAGCGGGGAGGACGAGCTCTGTCGCGATCCGTCGTCGTCTCATTTTTGGGCTCGGGTCGAACTTCCAGGCCCTTCGAGGTACCTCGTCATGCCCAGGAGAGAGCACCTCTCGGGCTTGCCTCGAAGGTCGTGGACCCTGGAGGAATTTCCGCTCAGAAAAATGACTAAGTCGATAATGGGGGCTTGGGCCAGACTTCCACCCTCTCAGAGGTACCGCGGCAGGCCGACGAAGGTGCCTCTTCCTCGGGCATTTCCGGATTCGACCGCGACCTGGAGGTCCGTTCGTTAGAGGGTTTGATTTTCGCAGGCGATTTCGATTTTGGCGACGCGTAAAAAAGTGACCTTGGGGGCTTTTTCGAGCGATGCCGTGCCCATGGGGGGGTCGCCCCGGGGGGGCCTAACGGACCCCCAAGCCCCTCGCTCCGTAACGATGAAAGCTAAGCTCCAGGGGCTTTTTCGAGCGATGCCATGCCCAGGTAAGGGTGACCCTGGCGGGGTCTGACGCACCCCCGCGCCCCCCCCTCTATAACGATGAAAGCTAAGCTCCAGGGGCTTTTTCGAGCGATGCCGTGCCCAGGGAAGGGTGACCCTGGCGGGGTCTGACGTACCCCCACGCCCCTCACTCCAGGAATTGACGGTTCTCTAT
>NW_027636818.1:0-17500 GCF_936440315.1 Barbus barbus | reverse complement strand
TTCCAGCCATTTTGTGTCCAGAGCTCGCCTTGAAGAAGGACTAGAGAGGTCCGAAACGTTGCGCAAAGGCCTGGACGTCCACTTTTAGGCCTCCGTCATGAGACTGGGTGACGTAGAGAGCCAAAGAAAATTATTTCCTTCATCTATACCGATGAAGTGGTACGCTCACTGCTTTTTTCTTTGCGGAAACGAGCACAACAGCACACACACTGAACCTAACCGACACAAATCGCTGTGCAAACCTAGGGTGGCATAACCACTAGTTCTCTGAGCCCTATTTGGGATTTTTTGCATCAACAGAAATATGTTTTTGGATCACTGGAAGCCGAGGATTGGCGGCCGGTGATGTACAGAGCCCGTGCACAACCATGATTGGACTCTGGTCTGATCATTGGATTTTTTACTCCCTAACCGAAGCCAGCGCCTGCAGCTATGGACCTCTCCTTGGTGACCGGGGGACTCTGAGAACATTTTCTGGGGATGCAAAAATAGTAAATATAGTTAAAACAGTACAATACAGTAAAAACAACAGTTTAAAAACAACTTGTTTATTTTTGAAGCACAGCGTGCGTGATGTGGAGTGATTTTGGTGTGTGTGTGTGTGGGGACACGCCCACTTAGAAACAGCACATGGCTGCTGTAGAGAATTCCAGCCATTTTTGTGTCCAGAGCTCGCCTGAAGAAGGACTAGAGAGTCCGAAACGTTGCGCAAAGGCCTGGACGTCCACTTTTAGGCCTCCGTCATGAGAACTGGGTGACGTAGAGAGCCAAAGAAAAATTATTTCCTTCATCTATACCGATGAAGTGGTACGCTCACTGCTTTTTTCTTTGCGGAAACGTGCACAACAGCACACACACTGAACCTAACCGACACAAATCGCTGTGCAAACCTAGGTGGCATAACCACTAGTTCTCTGAGCCCTATTTGGGATTTTTTGCATCAACAGAAATATGTTTTTGGATCACTGGAAGCCGAGGATTGGCGGCCGGTGATGTACAGAGCCCGTGCACAACCATGATTGGACTCTGGTCTGATCATTGGATTTTTTACTCCCCTAACCGAAGCCAGCGCCTGCAGCTATGGACCTCTCCTTGGTGACCGGGGACTCTGAGAACATTTTCTGGGGATGCAAAAATAGTAAATATAGTTAAAACAGTACAATACAGTAAAAACAACAGTTTAAAACAACTTGTTTATTTTTGAAGCACAGCGTGCGTGATGTGGAGTGATTTGGTGTGTGTGTGTGTGGGGGACACGCCCACTTAGAAACAGCACATGGCTGCTGTAGAGAATTCCAGCCATTTTTGTGTCCAGAGCTCGCCTGAAGAAGGACTAGAGAGTCCCGAAACGTTGCGCAAAGGCCTGGACGTCCACTTTTAGGCCTCCGTCATGAGGACTGGGTGACGTAGAGAGCAAAGAAAAATTATTTCCTTCATCTATACCGATGAAGTGGTACGCTCACTGCTTTTTTTCTTTGCGGAAACGTGCACAACAGCACACACACTGAACCTAACCGACACAAATCGCTGTGCAAACCTAGGTGGCATAACCACTAGTTCTCTGAGCCCTATTTGGGATTTTTTGCATCAACAGAAATATGTTTTTGGATCACTGGAAGCCGAGATTGGCGGCCGGTGATGTACAGAGCCCGTGCACAACCATGATTGGACTCTGGTCTGATCATTGGATTTTTTACTCCCTAACCGAAGCCAGCGCCTGCAGCTATGGACCTCTCCTTGGTGACCGGGGACTCTGAGAACATTTTCTGGGGATGCAAAAATAGTAAATATAGTTAAAACAGTACAATACAGTAAAAACAACAGTTTAAAACAACTTGTTTATTTTTGAAGCACAGCGTGCGTGATGTGGAGTGATTTGGTGTGTGTGTGTGTGGGGACACGCCCACTTAGAAACAGCACATGGCTGCTGTAGAGAATTCCAGCCATTTTGTGTCCAGAGCTCGCCTGAAGAAGGACTAGAGAGTCCGAAACGTTGCGCAAAGGCCTGGACGTCCACTTTTAGGCCTCCGTCATGAGACTGGGTGACGTAGAGAGCCAAAGAAAAATTATTTCCTTCATCTATACCGATGAAGTGGTACGCTCACTGCTTTTTTCTTTGCGGAAACGTGCACAACAGCACACACACTGAACCTAACCGACACAAATCGCTGTGCAAACCTAGGTGGCATAACCACTAGTTCTCTGAGCCCTATTTGGGATTTTTTGCATCAACAGAAATATGTTTTTGGATCACTGGAAGCCGAGGATTGGCGGCCGGTGATGTACAGAGCCCGTGCACAACCATGATTGGACTCTGGTCTGATCATTGGATTTTTTACTCCCTAACCGAAGCCAGCGCCTGCAGCTATGGACCTCTCCTTGGTGACCGGGGACTCTGAGAACATTTTCTGGGGATGCAAAAATAGTAAATATAGTTAAAACAGTACAATACAGTAAAAACAACAGTTTAAAACAACTTGTTTATTTTTGAAGCACAGCGTGCGTGATGTGGAGTGATTTGGTGTGTGTGTGTGTGGGGACACGCCCACTTAGAAACAGCACATGGCTGCTGTAGAGAATTCCAGCCATTTTGTGTCCAGAGCTCGCCTGAAGAAGGACTAGAGAGTCCGAAACGTTGCGCAAAGGCCTGGACGTCCACTTTTAGGCCTCCGTCATGAGACTGGGTGACGTAGAGAGCCAAAGAAAAATTATTTCCTTCATCTATACCGATGAAGTGGTACGCTCACTGCTTTTTTCTTTGCGGAAACGTGCACAACAGCACACACACTGAACCTAACCGACACAAATCGCTGTGCAAACCTAGGTGGCATAACCACTAGTTCTCTGAGCCCTATTTGGGATTTTTTGCATCAACAGAAATATGTTTTTGGATCACTGGAAGCCGAGGATTGGCGGCCGGTGATGTACAGAGCCCGTGCACAACCATGATTGGACTCTGGTCTGATCATTGGATTTTTTACTCCCTAACCGAAGCCAGCGCCTGCAGCTATGGACCTCTCCTTGGTGACCGGGGACTCTGAGAACATTTTCTGGGGATGCAAAAATAGTAAATATAGTTAAAACAGTACAATACAGTAAAAACAACAGTTTAAAACAACTTGTTTATTTTTGAAGCACAGCGTGCGTGATGTGGAGTGATTTGGTGTGTGTGTGTGTGGGGACACGCCCACTTAGAAACAGCACATGGCTGCTGTAGAGAATTCCAGCCATTTTGTGTCCAGAGCTCGCCTGAAGAAGGACTAGAGAGTCCGAAACGTTGCGCAAAGGCCTGGACGTCCACTTTTAGGCCTCCGTCATGAGACTGGGTGACGTAGAGAGCCAAAGAAAAATTATTTCCTTCATCTATACCGATGAAGTGGTACGCTCACTGCTTTTTTCTTTGCGGAAACGTGCACAACAGCACACACACTGAACCTAACCGACACAAATCGCTGTGCAAACCTAGGTGGCATAACCACTAGTTCTCTGAGCCCTATTTGGGATTTTTTGCATCAACAGAAATATGTTTTTGGATCACTGGAAGCCGAGGATTGGCGGCCGGTGATGTACAGAGCCCGTGCACAACCATGATTGGACTCTGGTCTGATCATTGGATTTTTTACTCCCTAACCGAAGCCAGCGCCTGCAGCTATGGACCTCTCCTTGGTGACCGGGGACTCTGAGAACATTTTCTGGGGATGCAAAAATAGTAAATATAGTTAAAACAGTACAATACAGTAAAAACAACAGTTTAAAACAACTTGTTTATTTTTGAAGCACAGCGTGCGTGATGTGGAGTGATTTGGTGTGTGTGTGTGTGGGGACACGCCCACTTAGAAACAGCACATGGCTGCTGTAGAGAATTCCAGCCATTTTGTGTCCAGAGCTCGCCTGAAGAAGGACTAGAGAGTCCGAAACGTTGCGCAAAGGCCTGGACGTCCACTTTTAGGCCTCCGTCATGAGACTGGGTGACGTAGAGAGCCAAAGAAAAATTATTTCCTTCATCTATACCGATGAAGTGGTACGCTCACTGCTTTTTTCTTTGCGGAAACGTGCACAACAGCACACACACTGAACCTAACCGACACAAATCGCTGTGCAAACCTAGGTGGCATAACCACTAGTTCTCTGAGCCCTATTTGGGATTTTTTGCATCAACAGAAATATGTTTTTGGATCACTGGAAGCCGAGGATTGGCGGCCGGTGATGTACAGAGCCCGTGCACAACCATGATTGGACTCTGGTCTGATCATTGGATTTTTTACTCCCTAACCGAAGCCAGCGCCTGCAGCTATGGACCTCTCCTTGGTGACCGGGGACTCTGAGAACATTTTCTGGGGATGCAAAAATAGTAAATATAGTTAAAACAGTACAATACAGTAAAAACAACAGTTTAAAACAACTTGTTTATTTTTGAAGCACAGCGTGCGTGATGTGGAGTGATTTGGTGTGTGTGTGTGTGGGGACACGCCCACTTAGAAACAGCACATGGCTGCTGTAGAGAATTCCAGCCATTTTGTGTCCAGAGCTCGCCTGAAGAAGGACTAGAGAGTCCGAAACGTTGCGCAAAGGCCTGGACGTCCACTTTTAGGCCTCCGTCATGAGACTGGGTGACGTAGAGAGCCAAAGAAAAATTATTTCCTTCATCTATACCGATGAAGTGGTACGCTCACTGCTTTTTTCTTTGCGGAAACGTGCACAACAGCACACACACTGAACCTAACCGACACAAATCGCTGTGCAAACCTAGGTGGCATAACCACTAGTTCTCTGAGCCCTATTTGGGATTTTTTTGCATCAACAGAAATATGTTTTTGGATCACTGGAAGCCGAGGATTGGCGGCCGGTGATGTACAGAGCCCGTGCACAACCATGATTGGACTCTGGTCTGATCATTGGATTTTTTACTCCCTAACCGAAGCCAGCGCCTGCAGCTATGGACCTCTCCTTGGTGACCGGGGACTCTGAGAACATTTTCTGGGGATGCAAAAATAGTAAATATAGTTAAAACAGTACAATACAGTAAAAACAACAGTTTAAAACAACTTGTTTATTTTTGAAGCACAGCGTGCGTGATGTGGAGTGATTTGGTGTGTGTGTGTGTGGGGACACGCCCACTTAGAAACAGCACATGGCTGCTGTAGAGAATTCCAGCCATTTTGTGTCCAGAGCTCGCCTGAAGAAGGACTAGAGAGTCCGAAACGTTGCGCAAAGGCCTGGACGTCCACTTTTAGGCCTCCGTCATGAGACTGGGTGACGTAGAGAGCCAAAGAAAAATTATTTCCTTCATCTATACCGATGAAGTGGTACGCTCACTGCTTTTTTCTTTGCGGAAACGTGCACAACAGCACACACACTGAACCTAACCGACACAAATCGCTGTGCAAACCTAGGTGGCATAACCACTAGTTCTCTGAGCCCTATTTGGGATTTTTTGCATCAACAGAAATATGTTTTTGGATCACTGGAAGCCGAGGATTGGCGGCCGGTGATGTACAGAGCCCGTGCACAACCATGATTGGACTCTGGTCTGATCATTGGATTTTTTACTCCCTAACCGAAGCCAGCGCCTGCAGCTATGGACCTCTCCTTGGTGACCGGGGACTCTGAGAACATTTTCTGGGGATGCAAAAATAGTAAATATAGTTAAAACAGTACAATACAGTAAAAACAACAGTTTAAAACAACTTGTTTATTTTTGAAGCACAGCGTGCGTGATGTGGAGTGATTTGGTGTGTGTGTGTGTGGGGACACGCCCACTTAGAAACAGCACATGGCTGCTGTAGAGAATTCCAGCCATTTTGTGTCCAGAGCTCGCCTGAAGAAGGACTAGAGAGTCCGAAACGTTGCGCAAAGGCCTGGACGTCCACTTTTAGGCCTCCGTCATGAGACTGGGTGACGTAGAGAGCCAAAGAAAAATTATTTCCTTCATCTATACCGATGAAGTGGTACGCTCACTGCTTTTTTCTTTGCGGAAACGTGCACAACAGCACACACACTGAACCTAACCGACACAAATCGCTGTGCAAACCTAGGTGGCATAACCACTAGTTCTCTGAGCCCTATTTGGGATTTTTTGCATCAACAGAAATATGTTTTTGGATCACTGGAAGCCGAGGATTGGCGGCCGGTGATGTACAGAGCCCGTGCACAACCATGATTGGACTCTGGTCTGATCATTGGATTTTTTACTCCCTAACCGAAGCCAGCGCCTGCAGCTATGGACCTCTCCTTGGTGACCGGGGACTCTGAGAACATTTTCTGGGGATGCAAAAATAGTAAATATAGTTAAAACAGTACAATACAGTAAAAACAACAGTTTAAAACAACTTGTTTATTTTTGAAGCACAGCGTGCGTGATGTGGAGTGATTTGGTGTGTGTGTGTGTGGGGACACGCCCACTTAGAAACAGCACATGGCTGCTGTAGAGAATTCCAGCCATTTTGTGTCCAGAGCTCGCCTGAAGAAGGACTAGAGAGTCCGAAACGTTGCGCAAAGGCCTGGACGTCCACTTTTAGGCCTCCGTCATGAGACTGGGTGACGTAGAGAGCCAAAGAAAAATTATTTCCTTCATCTATACCGATGAAGTGGTACGCTCACTGCTTTTTTCTTTGCGGAAACGTGCACAACAGCACACACACTGAACCTAACCGACACAAATCGCTGTGCAAACCTAGGTGGCATAACCACTAGTTCTCTGAGCCCTATTTGGGATTTTTTGCATCAACAGAAATATGTTTTTGGATCACTGGAAGCCGAGGATTGGCGGCCGGTGATGTACAGAGCCCGTGCACAACCATGATTGGACTCTGGTCTGATCATTGGATTTTTTACTCCCTAACCGAAGCCAGCGCCTGCAGCTATGGACCTCTCCTTGGTGACCGGGGACTCTGAGAACATTTTCTGGGGATGCAAAAATAGTAAATATAGTTAAAACAGTACAATACAGTAAAAACAACAGTTTAAAACAACTTGTTTATTTTTGAAGCACAGCGTGCGTGATGTGGAGTGATTTGGTGTGTGTGTGTGTGGGGACACGCCCACTTAGAAACAGCACATGGCTGCTGTAGAGAATTCCAGCCATTTTGTGTCCAGAGCTCGCCTGAAGAAGGACTAGAGAGTCCGAAACGTTGCGCAAAGGCCTGGACGTCCACTTTTAGGCCTCCGTCATGAGACTGGGTGACGTAGAGAGCCAAAGAAAAATTATTTCCTTCATCTATACCGATGAAGTGGTACGCTCACTGCTTTTTTCTTTGCGGAAACGTGCACAACAGCACACACACTGAACCTAACCGACACAAATCGCTGTGCAAACCTAGGTGGCATAACCACTAGTTCTCTGAGCCCTATTTGGGATTTTTTGCATCAACAGAAATATGTTTTTGGATCACTGGAAGCCGAGGATTGGCGGCCGGTGATGTACAGAGCCCGTGCACAACCATGATTGGACTCTGGTCTGATCATTGGATTTTTTACTCCCTAACCGAAGCCAGCGCCTGCAGCTATGGACCTCTCCTTGGTGACCGGGGACTCTGAGAACATTTTCTGGGGATGCAAAAATAGTAAATATAGTTAAAACAGTACAATACAGTAAAAACAACAGTTTAAAACAACTTGTTTATTTTTGAAGCACAGCGTGCGTGATGTGGAGTGATTTGGTGTGTGTGTGTGTGGGGACACGCCCACTTAGAAACAGCACATGGCTGCTGTAGAGAATTCCAGCCATTTTGTGTCCAGAGCTCGCCTGAAGAAGGACTAGAGAGTCCGAAACGTTGCGCAAAGGCCTGGACGTCCACTTTTAGGCCTCCGTCATGAGACTGGGTGACGTAGAGAGCCAAAGAAAAATTATTTCCTTCATCTATACCGATGAAGTGGTACGCTCACTGCTTTTTTCTTTGCGGAAACGTGCACAACAGCACACACACTGAACCTAACCGACACAAATCGCTGTGCAAACCTAGGTGGCATAACCACTAGTTCTCTGAGCCCTATTTGGGATTTTTTGCATCAACAGAAATATGTTTTTGGATCACTGGAAGCCGAGGATTGGCGGCCGGTGATGTACAGAGCCCGTGCACAACCATGATTGGACTCTGGTCTGATCATTGGATTTTTTACTCCCTAACCGAAGCCAGCGCCTGCAGCTATGGACCTCTCCTTGGTGACCGGGGACTCTGAGAACATTTTCTGGGGATGCAAAAATAGTAAATATAGTTAAAACAGTACAATACAGTAAAAACAACAGTTTAAAACAACTTGTTTATTTTTGAAGCACAGCGTGCGTGATGTGGAGTGATTTGGTGTGTGTGTGTGTGGGGACACGCCCACTTAGAAACAGCACATGGCTGCTGTAGAGAATTCCAGCCATTTTGTGTCCAGAGCTCGCCTGAAGAAGGACTAGAGAGTCCGAAACGTTGCGCAAAGGCCTGGACGTCCACTTTTAGGCCTCCGTCATGAGACTGGGTGACGTAGAGAGCCAAAGAAAAATTATTTCCTTCATCTATACCGATGAAGTGGTACGCTCACTGCTTTTTTCTTTGCGGAAACGTGCACAACAGCACACACACTGAACCTAACCGACACAAATCGCTGTGCAAACCTAGGTGGCATAACCACTAGTTCTCTGAGCCCTATTTGGGATTTTTTGCATCAACAGAAATATGTTTTTGGATCACTGGAAGCCGAGGATTGGCGGCCGGTGATGTACAGAGCCCGTGCACAACCATGATTGGACTCTGGTCTGATCATTGGATTTTTTACTCCCTAACCGAAGCCAGCGCCTGCAGCTATGGACCTCTCCTTGGTGACCGGGGACTCTGAGAACATTTTCTGGGGATGCAAAAATAGTAAATATAGTTAAAACAGTACAATACAGTAAAAACAACAGTTTAAAACAACTTGTTTATTTTTGAAGCACAGCGTGCGTGATGTGGAGTGATTTGGTGTGTGTGTGTGTGGGGACACGCCCACTAGAAACAGCACATGGCTGCTGTAGAGAATTCCAGCCATTTTGTGTCCAGAGCTCGCCTGAAGAAGGACTAGAGAGTCCGAAACGTTGCGCAAAGGCCTGGACGTCCACTTTTAGGCCTCCGTCATGAGACTGGGTGACGTAGAGAGCCAAAGAAAAAATTATTTCCTTCATCTATACCGATGAAGTGGTACGCTCACTGCTTTTTTCTTTGCGGAAACGTGCACAACAGCACACACACTGAACCTAACCGACACAAATCGCTGTGCAAACCTAGGTGGCATAACCACTAGTTCTCTGAGCCCTATTTGGGATTTTTTGCATCAACAGAAATATGTTTTTGGATCACTGGAAGCCGAGGATTGGCGGCCGGTGATGTACAGAGCCCGTGCACAACCATGATTGGACTCTGGTCTGATCATTGGATTTTTTACTCCCTAACCGAAGCCAGCGCCTGCAGCTATGGACCTCTCCTTGGTGACCGGGGACTCTGAGAACATTTTCTGGGGATGCAAAAATAGTAAATATAGTTAAAACAGTACAATACAGTAAAAACAACAGTTTAAAACAACTTGTTTATTTTTGAAGCACAGCGTGCGTGATGTGGAGTGATTTGGTGTGTGTGTGTGTGGGGACACGCCCACTTAGAAACAGCACATGGCTGCTGTAGAGAATTCCAGCCATTTTGTGTCCAGAGCTCGCCTGAAGAAGGACTAGAGAGTCCGAAACGTTGCGCAAAGGCCTGGACGTCCACTTTTAGGCCTCCGTCATGAGACTGGGTGACGTAGAGAGCCAAAGAAAAATTATTTCCTTCATCTATACCGATGAAGTGGTACGCTCACTGCTTTTTTCTTTGCGGAAACGTGCACAACAGCACACACACTGAACCTAACCGACACAAATCGCTGTGCAAACCTAGGTGGCATAACCACTAGTTCTCTGAGCCCTATTTGGGATTTTTTGCATCAACAGAAATATGTTTTTGGATCACTGGAAGCCGAGGATTGGCGGCCGGTGATGTACAGAGCCCGTGCACAACCATGATTGGACTCTGGTCTGATCATTGGATTTTTTACTCCCTAACCGAAGCCAGCGCCTGCAGCTATGGACCTCTCCTTGGTGACCGGGGACTCTGAGAACATTTTCTGGGGATGCAAAAATAGTAAATATAGTTAAAACAGTACAATACAGTAAAAACAACAGTTTAAAACAACTTGTTTATTTTTGAAGCACAGCGTGCGTGATGTGGAGTGATTTGGTGTGTGTGTGTGTGGGGACACGCCCACTTAGAAACAGCACATGGCTGCTGTAGAGAATTCCAGCCATTTTGTGTCCAGAGCTCGCCTGAAGAAGGACTAGAGAGTCCGAAACGTTGCGCAAAGGCCTGGACGTCCACTTTTAGGCCTCCGTCATGAGACTGGGTGACGTAGAGAGCCAAAGAAAAATTATTTCCTTCATCTATACCGATGAAGTGGTACGCTCACTGCTTTTTTCTTTGCGGAAACGTGCACAACAGCACACACACTGAACCTAACCGACACAAATCGCTGTGCAAACCTAGGTGGCATAACCACTAGTTCTCTGAGCCCTATTTGGGATTTTTTGCATCAACAGAAATATGTTTTTGGATCACTGGAAGCCGAGGATTGGCGGCCGGTGATGTACAGAGCCCGTGCACAACCATGATTGGACTCTGGTCTGATCATTGGATTTTTTACTCCCTAACCGAAGCCAGCGCCTGCAGCTATGGACCTCTCCTTGGTGACCGGGGACTCTGAGAACATTTTCTGGGGATGCAAAAATAGTAAATATAGTTAAAACAGTACAATACAGTAAAAACAACAGTTTAAAACAACTTGTTTATTTTTGAAGCACAGCGTGCGTGATGTGGAGTGATTTGGTGTGTGTGTGTGTGGGGACACGCCCACTTAGAAACAGCACATGGCTGCTGTAGAGAATTCCAGCCATTTTGTGTCCAGAGCTCGCCTGAAGAAGGACTAGAGAGTCCGAAACGTTGCGCAAAGGCCTGGACGTCCACTTTTAGGCCTCCGTCATGAGACTGGGTGACGTAGAGAGCCAAAGAAAAATTATTTCCTTCATCTATACCGATGAAGTGGTACGCTCACTGCTTTTTTCTTTGCGGAAACGTGCACAACAGCACACACACTGAACCTAACCGACACAAATCGCTGTGCAAACCTAGGTGGCATAACCACTAGTTCTCTGAGCCCTATTTGGGATTTTTTGCATCAACAGAAATATGTTTTTGGATCACTGGAAGCCGAGGATTGGCGGCCGGTGATGTACAGAGCCCGTGCACAACCATGATTGGACTCTGGTCTGATCATTGGATTTTTTACTCCCTAACCGAAGCCAGCGCCTGCAGCTATGGACCTCTCCTTGGTGACCGGGGACTCTGAGAACATTTTCTGGGGATGCAAAAATAGTAAATATAGTTAAAACAGTACAATACAGTAAAAACAACAGTTTAAAACAACTTGTTTATTTTTGAAGCACAGCGTGCGTGATGTGGAGTGATTTGGTGTGTGTGTGTGTGGGGACACGCCCACTTAGAAACAGCACATGGCTGCTGTAGAGAATTCCAGCCATTTTGTGTCCAGAGCTCGCCTGAAGAAGGACTAGAGAGTCCGAAACGTTGCGCAAAGGCCTGGACGTCCACTTTTAGGCCTCCGTCATGAGACTGGGTGACGTAGAGAGCCAAAGAAAAATTATTTCCTTCATCTATACCGATGAAGTGGTACGCTCACTGCTTTTTTCTTTGCGGAAACGTGCACAACAGCACACACACTGAACCTAACCGACACAAATCGCTGTGCAAACCTAGGTGGCATAACCACTAGTTCTCTGAGCCCTATTTGGGATTTTTTGCATCAACAGAAATATGTTTTTGGATCACTGGAAGCCGAGGATTGGCGGCCGGTGATGTACAGAGCCCGTGCACAACCATGATTGGACTCTGGTCTGATCATTGGATTTTTTACTCCCTAACCGAAGCCAGCGCCTGCAGCTATGGACCTCTCCTTGGTGACCGGGGACTCTGAGAACATTTTCTGGGGATGCAAAAATAGTAAATATAGTTAAAACAGTACAATACAGTAAAAACAACAGTTTAAAACAACTTGTTTATTTTTGAAGCACAGCGTGCGTGATGTGGAGTGATTTGGTGTGTGTGTGTGTGGGGACACGCCCACTTAGAAACAGCACATGGCTGCTGTAGAGAATTCCAGCCATTTTGTGTCCAGAGCTCGCCTGAAGAAGGACTAGAGAGTCCGAAACGTTGCGCAAAGGCCTGGACGTCCACTTTTAGGCCTCCGTCATGAGACTGGGTGACGTAGAGAGCCAAAGAAAAATTATTTCCTTCATCTATACCGATGAAGTGGTACGCTCACTGCTTTTTTCTTTGCGGAAACGTGCACAACAGCACACACACTGAACCTAACCGACACAAATCGCTGTGCAAACCTAGGTGGCATAACCACTAGTTCTCTGAGCCCTATTTGGGATTTTTTGCATCAACAGAAATATGTTTTTGGATCACTGGAAGCCGAGGATTGGCGGCCGGTGATGTACAGAGCCCGTGCACAACCATGATTGGACTCTGGTCTGATCATTGGATTTTTTACTCCCTAACCGAAGCCAGCGCCTGCAGCTATGGACCTCTCCTTGGTGACCGGGGACTCTGAGAACATTTTCTGGGGATGCAAAAATAGTAAATATAGTTAAAACAGTACAATACAGTAAAAACAACAGTTTAAAACAACTTGTTTATTTTTGAAGCACAGCGTGCGTGATGTGGAGTGATTTGGTGTGTGTGTGTGTGGGGACACGCCCACTTAGAAACAGCACATGGCTGCTGTAGAGAATTCCAGCCATTTTGTGTCCAGAGCTCGCCTGAAGAAGGACTAGAGAGTCCGAAACGTTGCGCAAAGGCCTGGACGTCCACTTTTAGGCCTCCGTCATGAGACTGGGTGACGTAGAGAGCCAAAGAAAAATTATTTCCTTCATCTATACCGATGAAGTGGTACGCTCACTGCTTTTTTCTTTGCGGAAACGTGCACAACAGCACACACACTGAACCTAACCGACACAAATCGCTGTGCAAACCTAGGTGGCATAACCACTAGTTCTCTGAGCCCTATTTGGGATTTTTTGCATCAACAGAAATATGTTTTTGGATCACTGGAAGCCGAGGATTGGCGGCCGGTGATGTACAGAGCCCGTGCACAACCATGATTGGACTCTGGTCTGATCATTGGATTTTTTACTCCCTAACCGAAGCCAGCGCCTGCAGCTATGGACCTCTCCTTGGTGACCGGGGACTCTGAGAACATTTTCTGGGGATGCAAAAATAGTAAATATAGTTAAAACAGTACAATACAGTAAAAACAACAGTTTAAAACAACTTGTTTATTTTTGAAGCACAGCGTGCGTGATGTGGAGTGATTTGGTGTGTGTGTGTGTGGGGACACGCCCACTTAGAAACAGCACATGGCTGCTGTAGAGAATTCCAGCCATTTTGTGTCCAGAGCTCGCTCTGAAGAAGGACTAGAGAGTCCGAAACGTTGCGCAAAGGCCTGGACGTCCACTTTTAGGCCTCCGTCATGAGACTGGGTGACGTAGAGAGCCAAAGAAAAATTATTTCCTTCATCTATACCGATGAAGTGGTACGCTCACTGCTTTTTTCTTTGCGGAAACGTGCACAACAGCACACACACTGAACCTAACCGACACAAATCGCTGTGCAAACCTAGGTGGCATAACCACTAGTTCTCTGAGCCCTATTTGGGATTTTTTGCATCAACAGAAATATGTTTTTGGATCACTGGAAGCCGAGGATTGGCGGCCGGTGATGTACAGAGCCCGTGCACAACCATGATTGGACTCTGGTCTGATCATTGGATTTTTTACTCCCTAACCGAAGCCAGCGCCTGCAGCTATGGACCTCTCCTTGGTGACCGGGGACTCTGAGAACATTTTCTGGGGATGCAAAAATAGTAAATATAGTTAAAACAGTACAATACAGTAAAAACAACAGTTTAAAACAACTTGTTTATTTTTGAAGCACAGCGTGCGTGATGTGGAGTGATTTGGTGTGTGTGTGTGTGGGGACACGCCCACTTAGAAACAGCACATGGCTGCTGTAGAGAATTCCAGCCATTTTGTGTCCAGAGCTCGCCTGAAGAAGGACTAGAGAGTCCGAAACGTTGCGCAAAGGCCTGGACGTCCACTTTTAGGCCTCCGTCATGAGACTGGGTGACGTAGAGAGCCAAAGAAAAATTATTTCCTTCATCTATACCGATGAAGTGGTACGCTCACTGCTTTTTTCTTTGCGGAAACGTGCACAACAGCACACACACTGAACCTAACCGACACAAATCGCTGTGCAAACCTAGGTGGCATAACCACTAGTTCTCTGAGCCCTATTTGGGATTTTTTGCATCAACAGAAATATGTTTTTGGATCACTGGAAGCCGAGGATTGGCGGCCGGTGATGTACAGAGCCCGTGCACAACCATGATTGGACTCTGGTCTGATCATTGGATTTTTTACTCCCTAACCGAAGCCAGCGCCTGCAGCTATGGACCTCTCCTTGGTGACCGGGGACTCTGAGAACATTTTCTGGGGATGCAAAAATAGTAAATATAGTTAAAACAGTACAATACAGTAAAAACAACAGTTTAAAACAACTTGTTTATTTTTGAAGCACAGCGTGCGTGATGTGGAGTGATTTGGTGTGTGTGTGTGTGGGGACACGCCCACTTAGAAACAGCACATGGCTGCTGTAGAGAATTCCAGCCATTTTGTGTCCAGAGCTCGCCTGAAGAAGGACTAGAGAGTCCGAAACGTTGCGCAAAGGCCTGGACGTCCACTTTTAGGCCTCCGTCATGAGACTGGGTGACGTAGAGAGCCAAAGAAAAATTATTTCCTTCATCTATACCGATGAAGTGGTACGCTCACTGCTTTTTTCTTTGCGGAAACGTGCACAACAGCACACACACTGAACCTAACCGACACAAATCGCTGTGCAAACCTAGGTGGCATAACCACTAGTTCTCTGAGCCCTATTTGGGATTTTTTGCATCAACAGAAATATGTTTTTGGATCACTGGAAGCCGAGGATTGGCGGCCGGTGATGTACAGAGCCCGTGCACAACCATGATTGGACTCTGGTCTGATCATTGGATTTTTTACTCCCTAACCGAAGCCAGCGCCTGCAGCTATGGACCTCTCCTTGGTGACCGGGGACTCTGAGAACATTTTCTGGGGATGCAAAAATAGTAAATATAGTTAAAACAGTACAATACAGTAAAAACAACAGTTTAAAACAACTTGTTTATTTTTGAAGCACAGCGTGCGTGATGTGGAGTGATTTGGTGTGTGTGTGTGTGGGGACACGCCCACTTAGAAACAGCACATGGCTGCTGTAGAGAATTCCAGCCATTTTGTGTCCAGAGCTCGCCTGAAGAAGGACTAGAGAGTCCGAAACGTTGCGCAAAGGCCTGGACGTCCACTTTTAGGCCTCCGTCATGAGACTGGGTGACGTAGAGAGCCAAAGAAAAATTATTTCCTTCATCTATACCGATGAAGTGGTACGCTCACTGCTTTTTTCTTTGCGGAAACGTGCACAACAGCACACACACTGAACCTAACCGACACAAATCGCTGTGCAAACCTAGGTGGCATAACCACTAGTTCTCTGAGCCCTATTTGGGATTTTTTGCATCAACAGAAATATGTTTTTGGATCACTGGAAGCCGAGGATTGGCGGCCGGTGATGTACAGAGCCCGTGCACAACCATGATTGGACTCTGGTCTGATCATTGGATTTTTTACTCCCTAACCGAAGCCAGCGCCTGCAGCTATGGACCTCTCCTTGGTGACCGGGGACTCTGAGAACATTTTCTGGGGATGCAAAAATAGTAAATATAGTTAAAACAGTACAATACAGTAAAAACAACAGTTTAAAACAACTTGTTTATTTTTGAAGCACAGCGTGCGTGATGTGGAGTGATTTGGTGTGTGTGTGTGTGGGGACACGCCCACTTAGAAACAGCACATGGCTGCTGTAGAGAATTCCAGCCATTTTGTGTCCAGAGCTCGCCTGAAGAAGGACTAGAGAGTCCGAAACGTTGCGCAAAGGCCTGGACGTCCACTTTTAGGCCTCCGTCATGAGACTGGGTGACGTAGAGAGCCAAAGAAAAATTATTTCCTTCATCTATACCGATGAAGTGGTACGCTCACTGCTTTTTTCTTTGCGGAAACGTGCACAACAGCACACACACTGAACCTAACCGACACAAATCGCTGTGCAAACCTAGGTGGCATAACCACTAGTTCTCTGAGCCCTATTTGGGATTTTTTGCATCAACAGAAATATGTTTTTGGATCACTGGAAGCCGAGGATTGGCGGCCGGTGATGTACAGAGCCCGTGCACAACCATGATTGGACTCTGGTCTGATCATTGGATTTTTTACTCCCTAACCGAAGCCAGCGCCTGCAGCTATGGACCTCTCCTTGGTGACCGGGGACTCTGAGAACATTTTCTGGGGATGCAAAAATAGTAAATATAGTTAAAACAGTACAATACAGTAAAAACAACAGTTTAAAACAACTTGTTTATTTTTGAAGCACAGCGTGCGTGATGTGGAGTGATTTGGTGTGTGTGTGTGTGGGGACACGCCCACTTAGAAACAGCACATGGCTGCTGTAGAGAATTCCAGCCATTTTGTGTCCAGAGCTCGCCTGAAGAAGGACTAGAGAGTCCGAAACGTTGCGCAAAGGCCTGGACGTCCACTTTTAGGCCTCCGTCATGAGACTGGGTGACGTAGAGAGCCAAAGAAAAATTATTTCCTTCATCTATACCGATGAAGTGGTACGCTCACTGCTTTTTTCTTTGCGGAAACGTGCACAACAGCACACACACTGAACCTAACCGACACAAATCGCTGTGCAAACCTAGGTGGCATAACCACTAGTTCTCTGAGCCCTATTTGGGATTTTTTGCATCAACAGAAATATGTTTTTGGATCACTGGAAGCCGAGGATTGGCGGCCGGTGATGTACAGAGCCCGTGCACAACCATGATTGGACTCTGGTCTGATCATTGGATTTTTTACTCCCTAACCGAAGCCAGCGCCTGCAGCTATGGACCTCTCCTTGGTGACCGGGGACTCTGAGAACATTTTCTGGGGATGCAAAAATAGTAAATATAGTTAAAACAGTACAATACAGTAAAAACAACAGTTTAAAACAACTTGTTTATTTTTGAAGCACAGCGTGCGTGATGTGGAGTGATTTGGTGTGTGTGTGTGTGGGGACACGCCCACTTAGAAACAGCACATGGCTGCTGTAGAGAATTCCAGCCATTTTGTGTCCAGAGCTCGCCTGAAGAAGGACTAGAGAGTCCGAAACGTTGCGCAAAGGCCTGGACGTCCACTTTTAGGCCTCCGTCATGAGACTGGGTGACGTAGAGAGCCAAAGAAAAATTATTTCCTTCATCTATACCGATG